>NC_037677.1:17741157-17787099 GCF_003255815.1 Theropithecus gelada
GGATCTCTGCTCACTGCAAGCTCCGCCTCCCGGGTTTATGCCATTCTCCTGGCTCAGCCTCCCGAGTAGCTGGGACTACAGGCGCTCGCCACCTCGCCCGGCTAGTTTTTTGTACTTTTTAGTAGAGACGGGGTTTCACCGTGTTAGCCAGGATGGTCTCGATCTCCTGACCTCGTGATCCGCCCGTCTCGGCCTCCCAAAGTGCTAGGATTACAGGCTTGAGCCACCGCGCCCGGCCTCCCACTTTTCATACTACATCAGTCTTTTTGTTCTGTCGGCAATATTGGAGTTAGGTTTTCACAGAAATAAGTGGTTAGATGATCACAGCTTGGCAGACAAGGAGAATGGAAATTCCATAGACAGAAGTTCCTCTTTTTGATTTTTATTTATATTTTTTGTAGAGACAAGGGTCTCACTTTGTTGCCCAGGCTGGTCCTGAACTCTTGGCCTCAAGCAATCCTCCTGTGTTGGCCTCCCAAAGTGCTGGAATTACAGGCGTGAACCGAGATCATAACACTGCACTCCAGCCTGGGTGACAGAGTGAGATCCTGTCTCTAAAAAAAAATAATAATAATGATAATGAAAAGACAAAATGCTTTCTCCTACTTTCTTTTTTTTTTTTTTGAGACAGAGTCTTGCTCTGTCGCCCAAGACGGAGTGCAGTGATACGATCTTGGCTCACTGCAAACTCTGCCTCCTGGGCTCAAGCGATTCTTCTGCCTCAGCCTCCCAAGTAGCTGGGATTACAAGCGTGCACCACCATGCCCAGTTAATTTTTGTATTTTCAGTAGAGACAGGGCTTCGCCATGTTGGCCAGGCTGGCCTTGAACTCCTGACCTCAGGTGATCCGCCTGCCTCAGCCTCCCAGAGTACTGGGATTACAGGCATGTGCCACCTCGACGGCCAATTCAATTCACTTCTGACACTGCCTGGAAACAGCATCAGATCCCCTAAGCCTGCGCATGACTTCAGTTGCCAATCTTTTTTTGTTTGTTTGTTTGTTTTGTTTTTTTTTTGAAACGGAGTCTCGCTGTGCTCCCAGGCTGGAGTGCAGTGGCGTGATCTCGGCTCACTGCAAGCTCCGCCTCCCGGGTTCACGCCATTCTCCCACCTCAGCCTCCCAAGTAGCTGAGACTACAGGCGCCCGCCACCACGCCCGGCTAGTTTTTTGTATTTTTAGTAGAGACGGGGTTTCACCGTGTTAGCCAGGATAGTCTCGATCTCCTGACCTCGTGATCCACCCGCCTCGGCCTCCCAAAGTGCTGGGATTACAGGCTTGAGCCACCGCGCCCGGCCTTTTTTTTTTTTTTTTTGAGACAGAGTTTCGCTCTTGTCTCCCAAACTGAAGTGCAATGGCGTGATCTCCGCTCACTGCAACCTCCGCCTCCTGAGTTCAAGTGATTCTCTAGCCTTAGCCTCCTGAGTAGCTGGGATTACAGGTACCTGCCACCAGGCCTGGCTCATGTTTATATTTTTAGTAGAGACGGGGTTTCACTATGTTAGCCAGGCTGGTATCGAACTTCTGACCTCAGGTGATCCGCCTGCCTCAGCCTCCCAAAGTGCGGGGATCACAGGCATGAGCCACTGCGCCCACCTCAGTTGCCAATCTTAAGGACTAGTCTGGCACCTATACTTCTGATCGACCTGCTAAAATATTGGAATTTCCACACAACTCTCTCCTTAGTTTCCATTAATTTGCTAGGGTGGCTCGCAGAACTCAGGGGAACACTTTACCTACATTCATCCAGTTATTATAAAAGATATTACAAAGGATGCAGGTGAAGAGCCCAGGAGAGATGCCCAGGGTAAGGCACGTGAGAAGAGTCTGGGAGTTTCCTCCAGGAGCCTGCATGTGTTCAGCTCTCTGGAAGTTCCCCAACCCTGTCATTTTGGGCTTTTAGGGAACCTTCATTACGTAGGCATGATTAATTAAATTACTGGCCATTGGTGATCAACTTGACCTTCAGCCTTTCTCCCCTCCTTGGAGGCTGAGGAAATGAGCTGCAAGTTCCAATGGGTCCCCTAGCCACCAGTCATTTTATCCGAATACAAAAGACACTGAAAGGCAAGGGGTAGTGGCTCACGCCTGTAATCCCAGCTACTGGGGAGGCTGAGGCAGGAGAATCACTTGAACCCAGGAGGCGGAGGTTGCAGTGAGCCATCACTGCACTCCAGCCTGGACAACAGAGTGAGACTCCATCTCAACAACAACAACAAAAAACTTACCATGATATTATAATCATTTTAAAAGTATAACGTTATTAGGGAAAAGTGTACTGATGTCAGTAATTTAATTGGAAATGCACCAAAAAGAAGATGGATCAATGTATGGATAGAGTGATTGATAGCTGTCAGGATACGTGATAAAGAGAAGATAATTTCCCACTAGTTTGCATTTATTTCTCTGGAAAATTAAATAATCACAATAATTAGAAAGCACAATAATAATGTTTTGTAATAATATGTATCTCAGATATACCTGATATCTTTTTGTTTGGTTTCGTTTTTGTTTGTTTTTGAGACAGGCCTCACTACGCTGCCCAGGCTGATTTTAAACTCCTGGGATCAAGAAATCTTCCTGCTTAGACCTCCCAAAGTGCTGGGATTACAGGCATGAGCCACCTTGCCCAGCCTACCTGATGTCCTCACCATGTGAGATTTCATTTCCCTTTATGCTGAAATATAAATTATCTGAACCTTCATCCTATATGACTGATCAAAGTCTAGTATTTTTATTATTAATAATGATTAACTTTCATTGAGTACTTATTATGTGCCAGGTCCTTTGATTTTTTTTTTTTTTTTTTTTTTTTCTTGAGGTGGAGTCTTGCTCTTGTCACCTAGGCTGGAGTGCTATGGCACGATCTCAGCTCACTGGAACCTCTGCCTCCAGGGTTCAAGTGATTCTCCTGCCTCAGCCTCCCAAGTAGCTGGGATTACAGGCACCCACCACCATGCCTGCCCAGCTAATTTTTGTATTTTTAGTAGAGATGGGTTTTCACCATGTTGGCCAGGGTGGTCTCTAACTCCTGACCTCATGATCTGCCTGCCTCAGCCTCCCAAAGGGCTGAGATTACAGGCGTGAGCCACCGCGCCCGGCTCCTTTGATCTTTAAACAAGAAAACACACAATACACATATACATCTATATGAATAATCAATAATTTTCAAAGACAGCAAAGAGCAAAGCCATATTTAAGAAAGAAATATTATCCTAAAGAAATCAATTTACAGAAATATAATCCTGCAATGAAGACAAATGTTCGAAATACTATGCAGAACAGCATAACTCCTCATTTTGTTGGATCTTTTTATTACAAAATAGAATCTTTCTTACCAAAAAATCTACCATCCTGTTTTTCCAAAAACCAAGAAAGAAAGGAACAGCCTGCTCTCAGAGAAAAACCTAGGTCTCCCCTTCTGGTAACATGAAGCGGAGTGTTTGAAATTGTAAGTTTCTCATAATTGTAAGGATCCCAAGATCCAGATAATCAGGGTAGAGTTATCTCAGCTCCTTTCTCTCCCTTTGGCCTAGAATGGAGACCCCAGGCTCGAGAGGAATCTCTGCTGCATTTTTCCTTCACCATACAAGCCTTTGAGGTCCCAGTTTTGTGGTTTTTTTCGCTTTTCAACATCTTAATAGGAAATTGCTTTATCAAATTTTCTGAGCTATATAATTGAAAAATTCATTTGGGATAACAGTGAAACTATAAACTTACTGTGAAATTATAATTTTTAAAGTATAGTGTTATATTTAGGGAAAATTGTATTGATGTCTGCAATTTAATTGGAAATGTACCCAAAAAAGGTGAATCAATGGATATACAGAGCAATAAATAGCTGGGTGAATACATGATAAAGAAATGATAGGGAAGTGTTAATTGTAGAATCTAGGGGGCAGGTATATAGGTGATCGCTATAAAATTCGACTTTGCTGTAAATTTTTAAATTTATATGGTGATGGACTATATAAATAGATTAATAGAATGGTAGAAGCTTTCATCCTAGAAGTCCAGAAACACACCCATAAATATGTGGAATCTTGTTGTATGACAGTAGCATCACAAAGTTTTAAGAAATAATGATTTAATAAATGGTGCTGAAGTCCGTTTCTTTAAAAAAATTAGATTTCTATCCCAATTAGCCTTACAGTCTAGTGTTTTCCATTGAACTCTAAGTTCCATGACAGCAGAGTCTAGGTCTATTTTTCCTCCTATTATAATCCCAGGGCATGGTGCTTAGTAGGTGGTCAATAAATACTTGTCAAATGGTTAAATGAAGAATACATGAATGAAGACCTCAGTCCTGGAAGCATTGGAGGAAAGAGCCAACAGCTGAGTCTGAAATCTGTCCACTTCCCTGTTCCTTCTTAGCTGAGCTAAAGCAGTTGTCACACTGACTGTTGATTACAAATAAGCAAACTTAATGATGAGTGCTATGAGGTTGTCCTAGATTTTATTCAGGGCTGACAGAGCTCCCTTGAAGACTTGCTTATAACTTTGGACTTGCAGGAACGAGGTTTGTAGCTGTTTGTGCTTTCTAAGGCTGTAACAAATGGGACAGGTTAGCAGGTTTTGGGGTGGGGGAGAAATAATGATGTAGAAATAAATGATTGATCCAAGTTCGTTGTATATACATATAATATACATCACATATATATGTATTATAGATGTATGTATAAATGTTACATATATTATATATATATGTTTGAGTGAAAGTGTGCGTGCATAAAGAGATAGCAAATATTTCTACCATGAGCTTAGCCAGGTCTCATATATATTTTCCTTATAGCCCTGAAAAAGGAGAGCAAGTTATTTCACAGGGAATCAAATTTGGCAACTGATACTTTGAGCTACTTTCACATATTGATTTGATGATTTTGTTGTCAGGATACACATTGTACTTTGATTCTGGTAAGTCATGTGCTTATTCTCAGCACACCAATCATAAAATGAAAAGGCTGCATTTGAATTATGGATACTGCACTTAGGGTTTCCATTTTGACTGCTAAATCAATCAAAGTATGTTTTGTTCCATTATATGATAAACACTGGTATATACATTTTAGTATAGTTAAATGTTTTTTTTTTTTTTTTTTTTGGTGGACCATGGGCACAATGCCTCCAAAGCCACAGCGGCTTCCTTTAATCAGATAGACTCTTAAAACAAATATTCTTCTTTTAACATAGAGCCATTGAAAAGACGACACATTAAGAAACATGTAAATGCTGCAGTAGCTTAATTACAAATTGTACTGCTTGATTTAGTACCTAGGCACTCCCAGGTTTGGGGACTTTAAAAGAAGGGGACAGGAGCCTCCCCTCACTTTCACAGTTGGATAGAGAAGGCAAGAATGTGGGTAGAGTAACAGAAAACAGAAGACCTGGCTTGTGCACAGCGCCTGAGAGAATCAAAGCAAATTCTATCTTCTAGTTCTTCTAGAAGAAAGGTTTAGATGTTAGGAAGGTTGGAAAATGACTGTGTGTTGTCATCTGGGAGGCAAAAGAATTGACAAATGCTTCTAGTTAGAATACCAGCTAGGAAAAGGAGGCATACAGAGCTGACCTCATGCTCTGAAAAGGCAAGGAACCCAGAACCTGCCTCCCTCATCCACTTAAGGCCCAACCTTGATCATCAAGGGCAGTGCACGGGTGATCCTGTGCATCACACCTGAACACAGGACCAGTATAGGGGAAACAAGCTTGCCTTCTTTGGTTCTGCTGTCCCCAGTCACCCTCCCAGGCCACACCAAATGCCTCTCCCTCAGTCTCAGCTCTGATCCATGAGCCCTGACAAAGGCCTGAGACTGCACTGATCTCAGGAAAACAGGAGTCTTGCTTTCCCACACTAACTGAAAGGTGACACAGGAACCAACCCGTTAACGTTCCAAATTACTGAGAACTCAGACCACCAAATACTCTACCTGTTGGCCAGTGGAGCCTGCTTGGTCTTTCTATAAAGGGAAGGGAGGCCAATAGGAGAGTAATGCCTGTCATTTCCAGGGGAGGCAAAAAAGGACAGTAAACTTTACTACTATGGGCCCTAGCGCAGAGCCATAGAAGGAGATGTGCCTTCCTCTCTAGCATAACAAGGATATTCACAAGAGTTTTTGTATATGTGTTTTTTAAACTAACAATATCAATGGTCCTAAACTTGGGTCAGTCAACTGGTGAAGATGACATATTTGGCAAGCAGAATGATTCGGAACTGTGGCAGCAGAGTCTTCTGCCGAGGCCCGGGTCTCCCCTGTGTAACCTGTAGGGAGAGGGGTAAAGGGGCTTGGGCATTAATAAAAACAACCTTGCGAGGGTTCAAAACTAAGCCCCAATTCCCAGAAATGAAACAGAGGGTGAGGAGAGATGAGGGTCCACTCTCAGGGAGGCGGAGGGATCAAGGTTCCTTCATGGTATTGCTTCTTAAGGGAAACAGGCTCTCTTGCTAAGGGCTTGTTGGGGCACATGGAGCAATACCTAGAATAGCCCAGATCTTGGGGTTACCAGGTGGAGCCATGTAAAGGGAGGCAGTTGCTATGCAATGATCTTCCTTGGTGGGCCAGGCTCAGCCTCCTGGGTTAGTTGAACATTTTTTAAGTCTTCATAATCCTAAAAGTCAAAAGAATAAGTTGAATAAAAGTGTTGTACAGATCTTCAGTTTTCCTCCAGTATAATGGAAGGTAAAGTGGATACTTCACAAATATTCTCTGTATCACTGTGTGTTATAGAGACTGTGCATTACATAGACAACTAAAACAAAAATGCATGCTTTCCACAAACAGGAGTGCATGTTGTCTTTGCTTAGATAAGCCCTATATGCAGCATAGTAACTGTTTTCTTTATTTTAAGACATAAATCCAAATACTCTTTAGAGCACATCAAAGAAGATGAAGTGTGACCCATAAAAGAACTACTTACTAACAAAGATTCTTCAGAATGAACCATCCTAAAACACACACACACACACACACACACACACACACACACACACACACAGATTCTTCCCAAAGACTTTAATATTTGTTTTTATTATTTATCTGAATGAAATACATTTTCCTGTTCATGGTCTCCCCATTCATCAACAGGAAACTCAGCTCCTTCATCTCATGAGCATTAGAACTGCTAACTGCAAATGTGCTGAGTACAAATCACTTTCAGAAATGTCCAACAATCAGACCCATTTTAATGCTGCGAATAAAAGATTTGATGCCTAATCGGTTCATCTAGCAAGCAAGCTATTATAACACTACTTTACTGCTGGTACTATTCAACTACCACCCGTAAATGATATATTTAAAGTTCCAGGATCTTGAAAATGAACAGAGCCCTTGTAAAAAGGGTGTTTATACATTTTGCATATTAAATAACTTAATGATTACTTTGAGTATTTGTGCAGCTGAAACCCAGGGGTGAGGCTGCAGTTGTCCTGATTAAAGTAGTACATTCCTGCAAAAGGCTTAGCTGCAATAGACATGTTACAACATGAACACAATTAGGATAAAAGAAACATCACCATCTTGATTTAAAGTGCCTATTTTAATTTTGTCTATAAGATGTCTATGATAAAACATCAGACTATACTTTTAAATAACACTTCAAGGCCTCCAAAATAAGAGAGAAAATTATATTACCTTTCTAAATAGGTATATCGATATAATATAAATCAATACTTTTGTCTTGATTCCTAAACTTTTGGAGTGACAGTAATAAGCAGAACTGAAAAGAGGGTGGACAGTTGTGACACATACAGGTTCAATATTCCAAAGATTCATCAATGCTAAGAAATACATTTAGGGCTGGGCACCATGGTTCACACCTGTAATTCCAACACTTTGGGAGGCTGAGGAGGGAGGCTCATTTGAGTCCAGACATTCAAGACCAGCCTGAGCAACACAGGGAGACTCTGTCTCAACAAAAAATCTGGCCAGGCACAGTGGCTCATTCCTGTAATCCCAGCACTTTGGGAGGCCGAGGTGGGCTGATTGCCTGAGGTCAGGAGTTTGAGACCAGCCTGGCCAACATGGTGAAACCCCATCTCTACTAAAAATACAAAAATTAGCCTGGTGTGGTGATGGGCACCTGTAGTCCTAGCTACTTGGGAGGCTGAGGCAGGAGAATCGCTTGAACCAGGGAGTCTGAGATTGCAGTGAGCTGAGATTGCGCCACTGCACGCCAGCCTGGGCGACAAGAGCGAGACTCCGTCTCAAAAAAAAAAAAAAAAAATCTAAAAAATTACCCAGGTGTGGTGGCATGTGCCTGTAGTTTCAGCTATTCAGGAGGCTGAGGCAGGAGGATCGCTTGAGCCCAGGAAGACAAGGCTGCAGTGAGCCATGATCAGGCCACTCCACTCCAACCGGTGGCAGAGTGAGACCTTGTCTTAAAAAACAAAACAGCCGGGCATGGTGGCTCACGCCTGTAATCTCAGCACTTTGGGAGACTGAGGTGGGTGGATCACCTGAGGTCAGGAGTTGGAGACCAGCCTGACCAACATGGAGAAACCCCGTTTCTACTAAAAATACAAAATTAGCCGAGCGTGGTAGCACATGCCTGTAATCCTAGCTACTCGGGAGGCTGAGGCAGGAGAATCACTTGAACCCAGGAGGCAGAGGTTGCGGGGAGCCAAGATCGCACCATTGCACTCCAGCCTGGGCAGCAAGGGAGAAACTCCGTCTCAAAAAAAAAAAAGAAACACATCTAGGAGGAGTTTACTATGCTTATCACTTAGAGAAGGTGGAAGTATCTGAACTCTGGGAAAGAGTTTGCTGAAAATCAATTTCAAATTGTCTGCCTTTCAATTTAACTATCAGCCACTTGGTTTTGGTTTTGTTTCATTTTCGATAAAGAAAAAAGCAGTTGATGGAAGGGCACAAACTGATAGTTCTTACTGTATTAAAAATCAAGTTGTCTGGGCGCGATGGCTCGCGCCTGTAATTCCAGCGCTTTGGGAGGCCTGAGGCAGGCGGATCACTTGAGGTCAGGAGTTTGAGTGAGACCAGCTTGGTCAACATGGTGAAACCCCATCTCTATTAAAAACATAAAAATTAGCCAGGCGTGGTGGCGTGCTCCTGTAATCCCAGCTGCTGGGGAGGCTGAGGCACAAGAATCACTTGAACCCACAAGATGGAGGTTGCGGTGAGCTGAGATTGCACCACTGCACTCCAGCCTGGGCGACAGAGTGACACTCCATCTCAAAATAATATTAATAATGATAACAATTTTTATGTCATTGTACATTACTACTCTATTAATTGGGTTTAAGTGAATGTACTGGTTGTGATAACATTCCTGTCAGTTTTCTTGTGGAGCTGTCTGCTTAATTCTAGATGTGTGGACTTGGCTTTACAAATGTTAATTTCTGTAGGCCGGGCATGGTGGCTCATGCCTATAATCCCAGCACTTTGGGAGGCCGAGGTGGGTAGATCATCTGAGGTCAAGTGTTTGAGCTACTCAGGAGGCTGAGGCAGGAGAATCACTTGAACCCGGGAGGTGGAGGTTGCAGTGAGCTGAGGTCATACCACTGCACTCCAGCCTGGCAACAGAGCAAGATTTTGCCTCAAAAAAAAAAAAAGAAAGAAAAAGGAGTCTGAAAAAAGAGTCTGAAAAAATGTAAAATGTATACAAGTCTTATTTTTTAGAAATAGAATCAATTAGCTTGTCAAATCACAGTAAAAATATGAATAAATAGGAGAGGCTCTCCAGTTTATTTTTCAATTATGTCCATTCTCCTTATAATTATTAATATCGGGGGACTTGCTGAGTAAGAATGAAATCTTGGTCATTGAAGACATGAGGAGGCTGGGAGCAGTGGCTCACACCTGTAATTCCTGCACTTTCAGAGGCCAAGGGGAGAGGATCACCTGAGCCCAGGAGTTGGAGACCAGCCTGGATGACATAGCGAGACCCTGTCTCTATAAAATATTTTAAAATTGGCTAAGTATGGTAGCACATGCCTGTAGTTCCTGCTACTCGGGAGGCTGAGGCAGGAGGATCACTTGTACCTAGGAGCCTGAGGCTGTAGTGAGCTGTGATTGAGCCACTGTACTCCAGCCTGGGCAACAGAGCAAGACCCTATCTCCAAAAAAAATAAAAAATACAAAAATATGTGAGGGAAGCTGCTACGCCTGGTCAACCAGTGGTGCATTTAACCTAACGTTCTGCACAGAGAGGCAAGTTTTATTAAACATCTTGACAGTCATCCCTGATATCAACTTTAAATGGTCAGGAAAGTTTTCCAAAATATCCATTCTTTGTGCTCTCATGGCCCTGCTTTCATAGAACCTATCCCTATGGTTTCTACTATCCTAACTCCCCAACAGAATCCTGGTCTTTTTCAACGGGACCCTGTTCATATTTGTATCCCACCACCTTTTGAGCAGAGCATGTTAATTAATAGGCACTCGTTGAATTCCAATTTCAATCAGTACAGAGGACTTATTAGCATTCGTGAGATCCTGAGCACTGAGCTAAGCATTGTTGAAGGAAATGAGCCACAGTCACTGCCCTCAAGTAACTTATATTCTTGGGGTGACAACATAATTAAACTAGAGACTCAGACACAAACTGTGGCAAATTAAATATGGGAGGTTGAACATTTACGTTTCTCTTCAAATCCCTTGAAGCTCCACTAAAATGTTAGTAAAGAAATACCAGGCCGGTCGCGGTGGCTCAAGCCTAGCCTGTAATTCCAGCACTTTGGAAGGCCAAGGCGGGCAGATCACTTGATGCCAGGAGTTCAAGACCAGCCTGGCCAACACAACGAAACCCTGTCTGTACTAAAAATACAAAAATCAGCCAGGTGTGGTGGCATATGCCTGTTCAACCCACTCGGGAGGCTGAAGCAGGAGAATCGCCTCAGCCTGGGAGGCAGAGGTTACAGTGAGTTGAGATTGCTCCACTACACTCCAGCCTGGATAGCACTGCAAGACCTTGTCTCAAAAAAAAAAAAAAAAAAAACCCAAAAACAAAAAACCCCAAAAAAACAAAATACCAAAGCCTAAAGCCACGGCATAAAGAAAACTTGAAAGAAGACCATCAGCAAACAGGATTTCAACAAAATGTTGGAAATGTGTAACTACCTAAATAGCCTGGAGAAAGCTAAAAACCTAAGCTTGCAGGCAGAATGTCAAGAAGTAAGTTAATTATCTATATAGAACACCAGAAAGCCTCGGAAAATGTAGACACCAGGAGGCTGGGATGCAGAGTAGAGTTGAAAATAGGAGGGTTTAGTTAAAAATGTATATAAAGATCTGTTGAAATGCAATTCTCCCCCACCAAAAGTGCCAGAAGATTGTCCTCTCCCCCAGCACAGCAGAAAGAAGGAAGCTCACTCTCTAGAGAAGTTGAACCAGGGAGGCTGTGGACTCAGGGACACCACACACACGAAGATGGGATGAGTCGCCTTACTGAAAACAGGGAAATAAAACCTACAAACTGAATGTTAAGATTGCCTAACCCCATCACTTCTGAGAAAACTGGCAGCCAGACTTATGTAAACCCGGCAAAAAATAAGATAATTCCTTTCTAGGGAAACGAACCAATTCACAAGAAATGTTTTAAAACGACATTGGGTCTACACTACCTAAAAAGGTCTATAGATTCAATGCAATCCCTATCAAAATACCAGTGACATTCTTCATATTAGTAGAAAGTTTTAAAAATCCAGAAATTCATATGGAACCACAAAAGAATTCAAAGTAATCTTGAGCAGAGAACCAAGCTGGAGGCATTACACTACCTGACTTCAAAATATACTACCAAGTTATAGCAACCAAAACAGCATGGTACTGGCATAAAAGCAGACACGTAGACCAGTGGAACAGAATAAATAGCTCAGAAATAAATCCACACATTTATAGCCAACGATTTTCAACAACAGTGCTGAGAACACACAATGGGGAAAAGATAGTCTCTTCAATAAAAGGTATTGGGATAACTGAGTATCCACATGCCAAAGAATGAAATTAGACCCTTATCTGCTACTATATTCAAAAACCAACTAAAAATGGATTAAAGATTTAAATGTAAGACCCAAAACTATGAAACTACTAGAAGAAAACAGGGGGAAAGCTCCATGACATTGGTAGGGGCAGTGATTTTTTTGGATATGGCCCCAAAAGCATAGGCAACAAAAGCAAAACTATTTTTAGATAAATGGGATTATGTCAAACTAAAAAAGTTCTGTATAGTAAAGAAAAAAATTAACAGTGGCCCGGCACAGTAACCCACACCCATAATCCCAGCACTTTGAGAGGCTGAGGCGGGTGGATCACCTGAGGTCAGGAGTTCGAGACCAGCCTGGCCAACATGGCGAAACCCCGTCTCTACTAAACATAACAAAAATTAGCCGGACCTCATGGCACGCACCTGTAACCCCAGCTACTTGGGAGGCTGAGGCAGGAGAATCACTTGAACCCAGGAGGCAGAGGTTGCAGTCAGCCGAGATCTTGCCACTGCACTCCAGCCTGGGTGATGGAGTGAGACTTTGTCTCAAAATAAAAATAAAAATAAAATTAAAAAGACATTTAGAATTTCCCTAATGAAATGGCTAGTTTCTGCCCAATCACACCTTAGTGAAACGCATTAATCTCTAAACGCTACCAACATGCACAAGGTTTTCCAACACATGTTTTAGTTTCTCACTCAAGTTGTTAGAATACCAAGGCCCACCACTTATGTGAGGAAATCCTCTGACATGAGTGACAGACTCCAGAGAAAATTTGGAGAACAAAAACAACATAAAAAGCAAAACATGCTGGGGGCAGTGACTCACACCTGGAATCCCAGCACTTTGGGATGCCGAGGTGGGTGGATCACCTGAGGTCAGGAGTTTGAGACCAGCCTGACCAACACAGAGAAACCCCGTTTCTAGTAAAAATACAAAATTAGCTGAGTGTGGTGGCACATGCCTGTAATCCCAGCTACTTGGGAGGCTGAGGCAAGATAATTGCTTGAACCCGGGAGGCAAAGGTTGTGGTGAGCCGAGATTGCACCATTGCATTCCAGCCTGGGTAACAAGAGCAAAACTCCGTCTCAAAAAAAAAAAAAAAAAATATATATATATATATATATATATAAATCTGAATAACAAGAGAAGATATTGGTCTGTGAATAGAAACATTTCATTAAAAACATCCATTTGGAGAATTAAGGGTTCAGAGAGTTTTACACACACACACACACCCCCCCCCCCCCCCATAGGGTGGGATCAGCACATCAAAGACTTTTTTTTGTTTGTTTCAGACAGGATCTTGCTCTGTTGCCCAGCCTGTAGTGCAGTCGTGCAATCACAGTTCACTGTAGTCTTGACCTCCCCAGGCTCAGGTGATTCTCCCACCTTAGCCTCCCAAGTAGCTAGGACTACAGGTGCATACCACCATGCCCAGCTAGTTTTTTGTATTTTTTGTAGAGATGGGGGCTTGCTGTGTTGCCCAGGCTGGTCTTGAACTCCTGAGCTGAAGTGATCCTCCTGCCTTGGCCTGTCAAAGTTCTGAGATTACAGTTGTGAGCCATCATGCCCAGTCCATCCAAGAGATACTATCCTCCTAATTATACACACACACACACACACACACACACATCACCAATAGAAAAGAGTTGAAAATAAAGTTAAGAGAATATCTCTAAAAGGAGAACAAGAAAACAAAGAAATGGAAAATAGGAAAGAAAAGAGAAATGTAGACAAAAAGAGACTAAACGCTGCCTGGAAGAAAAATTCAGACCACATACAAATGATTAGGACTTGGAATCAGACTTAACAAAAGGAGCAATACCTTCAAAATATCAAGAGTAGCTTTATACTGCTGGTGGCTATTTGGAATGTGTTAAGAGTGAACTGGTAGAAAAAGTTAGGCAATTTTTAAATCCAGAGAAAACCAAAAAGTTGTACAAGGTAGGCAATGTAGTGCACTATATGGCTAAGCTGGGAATAATAATTATGTAGCGTGTAAATGCTGTATATTAATTTAACTAAAAATACTGATAGAAATATATATTGAGAAGATAGAAGAAAATATGTTGATTCAGATGGAGGCTAGTGTAAAGGAGCTATAACCTCATTTAATAATAATAGTTCATAAGTCAAAAAGCAGCAATAAAATCATGCTACTTAGAAACATGGAGATAAATACTAGAAGAAATTGCTAAAAGATTTAAAGTAGTTGCCCTGGAGAACAGAAATGGAGGTGGGATCGAGTGGAAACAGAACTTCTATTTTTCAGGGTTGTGGTGTAGTTTTCACTTTTTAAACTATGAATGTGTTTCTTTGATAAAATAGAAAAAATATATAGGTTCTAAAGAATTAAATGAAGCTGGATACGATAGTGTGTGCCTGTAATCCTGTCTACTTGGGAGGCTAAGACAGGAGCATCGCTTGAGCCCAGGAGTTTGAGACCAGTCTGGGCAACGCAAAGAGACCCTGTCTCAAAAAATTAAAAATAAGGCCAGGTGCAGTGGCTCACGCCTGTAATCCCAGCACTTTGAGAGGCTGAGGTGGGTGGATCACCTGAGGTCAGGAGTTTGAGACCAGCCTGACCAACATGGTGAAACCCTGTCTCTACTAAAAATACAAAAATTAGCCGGGTGCGGTGGCAGGTGCCTTAGTCCCAGCTACTCAGGAGGCTGAGACAGGAGAATCACTTGAACCTAGGAATGGAGGTTGCAGTGAGCCGAGATAGTGCCACGGCACTCCAGCCTGGATGACAGAACAAGACTCCATCTGAAAAAAAATCTAAAAATAAATAAATAAATAAAACTATAGTATTAAATACCACGTAGGAGTTTTCACTCTGACCTCTGAAATAGTTCCGTGTGGTACAAACCACTTGCAGAAGGCGGAACCTGAGGAAAGATGGATGGGATCTAGACAAGCACAAAGGAGAGAGACACATATGGCAGATCAGATTGACTTTGAAATTAGCAAATTATAATGAAGTACAGTGAAAAGACCAGTTTCCAGGAGTTAAGAATGTAAGTCATGGAGCAGTGGGAAACCCTAATTATGTAATGGGGAGTCAGTGCTAGAATAAGGCCTTGGAATCCAAGCAGAGAAATTTGAATTAGTTTGAGTAGGAAAAGGGGGTGTTGTTGTAGGTTCTTGAGTAATGAAATGACGTAATAAACGTAATGATTTTGGAGACTTAATCTGAAAATTGCATGCAAAACAGTGGATGTGGGAGGAATTGTTTAGTCTTTTTCACTATTGTATTCCTTCAGTCTATCTCAGCATCTGGCCCATGGTGGGAACTCAACCTATAGTTACTGAATGTTCGAATGGGAAAGAGGCTGAGACCTCCCGTAGTAACCTGGGCCTGAAGTAGTGAGGTCTTGGACCAGGATGGGGTCCTGGAGCTAGAAAAGAGCAGGTGTGTCTTATACAGATTTGAAAAAGAAATGCTATAATTTTCTATTCCAAAAGCCCATTTCCAGTCATTTCAACTAGAAACAGAAAATAAATTGTCTTACAGTAGTAATGTTAAAAATAAACATACTTTAATAAATGTACTTATAATAACTTTAATAAATGTACTTATAATAAATAAGTATATTTATTTTTAAACAGTGGTGATGTTCTTAGATTCCCTCCATTTAATTCATAATTAATTTAGAATATAGCCCACTCTAATACATTTATTACATATAAGTAGCATTTGACAGGATTATTTCCAGGAGAAACATTTTAAATTCCAAGTTTTAGGTTATCATTCCAGGGATCTACCGCTACGTAACAAATGATTCAAAACGGAGCAGCTGAAAACAATAACCATTTTATTATATCTCATGATTTTATGAGTCAGGAATTAGGACAGGCCTCGGCTGGGTGATTCTTCTACTCCAAGAGTGTTAATTGAAATTACTCACTGGTATTCAACTGGTGGGTGTGCTGGCCAGGATGGTCCAAGATGGCTTCACTGACAAGTCTGGTCTCTGGAGGAAAGGCTGGGATCAGCTGAGACCATTGCTTAATGCCCACATCTGGCCTCCCCAGCATGGTAGTCTCAGGGTGGTTGGTCATCCTAGATGGCAGTTCAGAGCTCCTAGAGTATTCCACGAAACTAAGGTGGAAGCTGCAAGACTTCTTCTTGCCTAGTCTCAGATAGCATGTGGTGTCACACTTCTGCCACATATATTGGTTGCAAGTGAGTCATAGGGCCAACCATGTAAGATTTAAGGAGAGAGGCTGCACAAAAGTGTGAACCCAGGAAGGCACAGTTCATCGGAGACTAACTTCCACAGTGGAGATTTTTTTTTTTGTTTTTGAGATGGAATTGCACTTTCTTGGCCAGGGTGGAGTGCAATGGCATGATCTCAGCTCACTGCAACCTCTGCCTCCTGGGTTCAAGTGATTCTCCTGCTTCAGCCTCCCGAGTAGCTGGGATTACACGTGCCTGCCACCATGCCGGTTAATTTTTGTATTTTTAGTAGAGATGGGGTTTCACCATGTTGGCCAGGCTGGTCTTGAACTCCTGACCTCAAGTGATCCTCCTGCCTAGGCCTCCCAAAGTACTAGAATTAGAGGCCTGAGCCACCGAGCCCAGCCCACAGTGGAGGTTTAATGTTCTTAATCTGTATAGGTGAAAGCACCACTTGCATTTCCATAAGAAAAAGTTATGCTAATAAGTCTCAAAATGTGCTCTCAAGGAAACCTGCTGTTTCACTGCTAGTGCTGAATAATGGCAGTCTGTTCTATATTTGGAAGAATTACTAGGATTAACCAGGTTTTAAAAAAATCAATCTTTTGTTTCCCCATGAAAATATTTCTTAAACCCTTATCGCCTGATACCATTATTCTTTAGTAGTGTGACAGGACAATGTTAAGAACAATTTTGTTTTTCCATAGCATTTTTCTCCTTCCTGGTTCTGTGATAACATTCAGGCTTTTTGTGCTCTCTTTCCCAGGAAAAGTATGTATGTCAGGTCTGAAAGCAGAAAGCTCTTGCAGACACTTCCCTTTCTGGCTTTTATTTATTTATTTATGAGACGGAGTCTCACTCTGTTGCCTAGGCCAGAGTGTAGTGCTACGATCTTGGCTCACTGCAACCTCCGCCTCCTGGGTTCAAGCAATTCTCCTGCCTCGACCTCCCGAGTAGCTGGGACTTCAGGCACACGCCGCCATGCCCAGCTAATTTTTTTGTATTTTAGTAGAGATGGGATTTCACTGTGTTGCCCAGGCTGGTCTCAAACTCCTGAGGTCAGGCAATCCATCTGCCTTGGCCTTCCAAAATGCTGGGATTACAGGTGTGAGCCACCGCACCCAGCCTCTGGTTTTTATTTTTATGAAGACTGAGCTTCCAGAATCTGTTGTGCAGGAAGAGGAGAGAGGCAGGGGTTGAAAGGCAACAGAAGTTGGCCAGTACCTTCAGTAGCAGAGGTTCCCAGAGTTTCACTCCCTTCCTTCTACCTCCTTTCCTGCCCACACGCATGATGTGTCCTCAGTCACCTCTTTGGAACCTCTGTTTCCATGGAGTAGAATTTGAAACTCACTGCTCTAGATCAATCAATCCTCAGGTCTTCTGAGTTGAGGAACATAGGGGAATGGTAGAGTTGAAGTTCAGGAGCTTCAAATACAGACTACCATGTTTCTCTTTTGCATGTATAGGGGATAAAGGGAAGAGCAGAATTACAGGTGATTGGAACTTTCTTAGCCTGGAAGTATAGAAGAATACTGATACCAGTCATGAATTAAGTATTGGCAGGGAGTGGGTGATAATTCGTTTCATTTCTGGAATGCTAAATTTGAGGTTACGGTACAGCATTCTACACAAGGTAGCCTGTAAGCAGCTGGAGAGATGGCAATGTCACACAGATGAAAACATCAGTTGTAGGTAAGAGACTCTAGCAATTGTTAAAGAAGTGAGCCCAGAGATAAGAGAGCCAGGACTGGGGACAGAGCCCTCACCACATCCTGCTCAAAGGTTGCAAACTGGAGGCCCACCTGCCACATCCAGCCCACAGGGATGTTTTACTTAGTTCATGCATTATTTAAATTATTTTTAAATTGATGGCCAATTGAAGTTAAAAATTGAGAGTTTTAAGGAAATCTGGATTATGTCTTTCTGGAAAAAGGAAAACTTGGTAGTGTTGGGCCCACAATTCTCACGTGGTAGAAGCTGCATAGCCACTGCTGTCTTCAGATGGAACTGCCTCTGAGCAATCACAGTCCCTTCTAGTCAATTTCACCCACTAAATGGCAGCAAGAAGTGGCAAAGATTCTCCCCTTGACCAAACTCTAGCCAGGTTCCTCTGAGCCTTTGTTGAGTAGGCCTCAACCGTGGCCTATAAAGACTTGAACAAAACATGAACATAGTTTAACAGCTCAAGGTCACATTCCTGGGATGACCCTTACTTCCTTTAAAGTGGCTTCCTGAGAAAATTCAAGACTATAGAAAAGATACTGTTTGTTCCAACCAATACCTGAAGATAGGGTCCCTGTCTCCTAGGTTCTGTGGGAGTGCAGGAGCCTAATCTCCATAAGGATCAGTTAGCGAACCCAGATGGGTTCCATGTGGACCAACCCCCACTTCTTGCTTTTTGCAATTTTTCACTTCCCGGGCTCTACTGAGCTCCAGCTCATCCCCATTTGTAGTTCTCTGTGCTCCCTTTAAAATATCTAGTTACCTCTGTACAAGTCAAAGTTGAGTTCTGTTGACCCTGGCTTATTTTCCCCATTGCAATAGTGTGTTATGCATTAAAATCTGTTGATACCACTTTAACTAGTGTCTGGCTTGTTTTATCTTTGACAGAAGGCAACTAGTCAACAGGAACCAATGAAGGTGTTAGGTTTCATTGTTGTTTTAAAGATAGGGTGGCTGAGCGTATTTGTTTCCCTTTTTTTCTCCAGGGAAGCCAAGAAAAGGGAGAAATCAAAGATGGAATAAGATGGTGGCCATTGGTAAGATCCAGGTATTGGACAAAGTTGGAAAGAATTTTGAATGGAACTGAGAAATTAGTTTTTGAGAGGGAGAGTGCTGACTTTTTCTGCAATTGTAGATAAGGATGACAGGATATAGATATGATGAAGGAACCAGGTAAAGAATACTAGGACTGAAAGAGTGACAAAGTAAGACTCTACCTTCACTGATTAGACTGGACTAACAGAGTGTAAAGCCAGCTGAAAGGTAAGCAGAAAAGAGTATTTCTCTTAAGGACATATTACATTTATAAAGTGTCACACAAACTCCTTCTTTGAGTTACCTAATTTTTTTTTTTTTTTTTTTTTTTTTTTTTTTTTTTTTTTTGAGACAGGGTCTTGCTGTGTCACCCAGACTGGAGTCTAGTGGCATGACCATAGCTCAGTGTAGCCTTGGCTCCTAGGCTCAAGCGATCCTCCTGCCTCAGCCTCTGTAGCAGCTAGGACTGCAGGCACTCACCACCATGCCCAGCTAATTTTATTATTTTGTAGAGACAAGGTATCTCTATGTTGCCCAGATTGGTTTTAAACTCCTGGCTTCAAGCAATCCCCCTGCCTCAGCCTCCCAAAGTTCTGGGATTACAAGCACGAGCCATCATGCCTGGCCTACTGATTTCTTACTGAGAAAACCGATTCTACAAAGATCATAGACTATTAGAAACTGTTGCTTGAAATTATATCAGTAAGAATAAAACCTTCCACTCTTACCTGGAGGCCCTAAGACACAGAGAAGCAGCCTTGACTTCCAAGCCAGGTGAAGAGCTTTGGAAAAAGGGGTTTCTGAAGACAACCCTTCCCATCTATCTTAACTTTAGTATTCAAAGAAACAGAACCTGGGGTCCACTGTAGTCCAGACCTGATTTTTGTTTGTTTTTTTGAGTTGCAGTTTCGCTCTCCTTGCCCAGGCTGGAGTGCAACCTCAGCCTCCCGGGTTCAAGTGATTCTCCTGCCTCAGCCTCCCGAATAGCTGGGATTACAGGCATGCACCATCATGCCCAGCTGCTTTTGTATTTTTAGTAGAGACAGGGTTTCTCCATGTTGGTCAGGCTGGTCTCAAACTCCCAACCTCAGGTAACCCGCCTGCCTCAGCCTCCCAAAGTGCTGGGATTACAGGCGTGAGCCACCACTCCTGGCCAGATCTGATGTTAATGCCTTTACTTGCAGCTCTGCCTTGCTTGGGGCCTCTCAAAACACTGCATCATTGAAATGTTATCAGAACTCCACATCTCCCAGAAAGCCCCGGGTTAATTCCATCCATTCTTTTCTTTGGTGAGATGCTCTAAGGTTCCTTGAGCTTGAGCTCTTCTTCAAGGCAGTGGATTAATAAACCTGAATCTGTTGAACTCTGAATTGGTTTCTGGAGGTATTAGGATGATTGGGTGAGCACAGGGAGCCCTGGAGGTTTTCATAGTTCAATCCTTCATTTTACAAACAGAAATTGGGGACCGGGGGAGGAGTTGTTACTGCAGTTCTTCCGCAGCACCTCAGAGCCACTTCCTCATATCCACTTCCCCGTGGAATTTTATGGTACTCATCTTCTAAAACTAGAAGGCAAAATCAGCTATGGAGTGGTTTTCCTTGGATATGTAATGCACAAATTTACCTAGGCCTTTTATAAAGACCATCTTTATGCTCCAGGTCAGTCATTCCTCCAGTATTGGGATTGATGAGTTCCGTATGTTCATTGCCGGCGAAGTGGCGGGAATTCGCTGAACTGCGTGGGGGCGGCGAGGGTGCGGGCTGGATACAAGGCACTGGGCAGATGAAGTGACAGAGATGCTGTGTGAGGGGGGCTGAGGGCTCTTCCCCCTCCTCACCCTGCTGTTCCACATTTCTTCAGCAACTTTCTTCATTCCTCAGGAAAATTTTCCTTTTTCTTTCTTATTCCTGTCTCCCTACATCCCACTCTCAGGAAAGAGTTACCCTTCATTGAAATCTTACTTTTTCTGGCAACGCGCTCTAAAAAGGTAGACCAGGAATGATTCCCGCCGCCAGAAAAAAAATGAAAGCAACACTTCCTTTTAGGAATATAGTACTTTATGTTTTTAATTTTAAAGCTGGTCAAGTGACACAGCGGGAGTGGAGAAGAAACAAATCTCTGGCTGTCATCAACTAGTTGCAAACACCACCGCACCCGGACCAGCCTAGTGATTTATTTAAACAAACCACATTAAGTAGTTAAAGCAAACCCTTTCTCCCCCAAAGAAAAGAAAGCTAAGTACATCTGCCTTAGCTCTGGGGTATTCTTCGGCGGCTGGGGATGGCGACTGGGAGCTGCCGCCCTGCGTCCCCAGGCACTTCTGCGAGACGGGCAGTGCTGTACAATTTGAATCTGCAACTCCGGGCCAGGAGTGGTGGCGGAACCGGCGGCGCGGCCGCAGCGACCGGCTGCGAGCGCGGGCACGGATTGGTCGCCGGGCCTCCCGGCCCACCGCGCCTGCGCACTCCTCCTCCCGCGCCGCCCAGTAGCCCAACGGCGGCCTCAGGAGTGATAGGGCAGCAGCCGGCCAGCAGGCCAGCGGACAGCAGAGCGGGCGGACGGGTAGGCCCGGTCTGCTCTTTGCGAGGAGGAAGAAGGTGGCCAATCTCCCGGCCCCCAGAACCTCCCCAGCCTCCGTAGCACGCCCAGGCCGTCGAGGGCGTCGCTGAGGAGCCGCCGACGCTCTCCTCGGTGCCGCCGCCGCCATGGCTGCCATGATGGATCGGAAGTGAGCCTTAGGGTAACGGCTGCCGGCGCCGGCTCTTCGAGTCCCGGCTCCCCGGCCGCCTCCGCCCGGGGAAGCGCTGCGCAGCGCAGCTGACTGCTGCCTCCCTCTCACGGCCCTAGCGACCCCAGGCCCTTAGCCCCGTCGCGCTCCCTGCAAGACTAAGCAGCCGGGAGTGGCTCCCGGCCGCCGGCCCCGGCTGCGAGAAAGATGGCGGACCTGGCCGAGTGCAACATCAAAGTGATGTGTCGCTTCAGACCTCTCAACGAGTCTGAGGTGAACCGCGGCGACAAGTACGTCGCCAAGTTTCAGGGAGAAGACACGGTCGTGATCGCGGTGAGTGACCCCCTCCGGCACCCCTCCTCCCTCTTCTTCGGGCCGGGCTGTGCAGAGTTTAGGGAAGTGGCAGGGTGCAGAATTGAAAGGGAGCAGCGGTGTCCCCAGCCCTCCCCGGCGGGGTTTGCCGGTTCAGATAACCCAGTGGAGGAAGACTGCGCAGCTTCGCGTGCGTTCCGGGGTCGCCCCCACCCCGGTCTTCGGCGCCGGGAGACGGGAGGCGCCCAGCCTCAGCCCTGGACACTCCCCCACCTGGGGCAACGGAGGAACGTCCGGGGAGCAATTTCAGTGCACGTTTGTCTGCGTTTCTGTGTGTGCAATTACGGATATTGGTGTTTTGGATTAACCCCAAATTTGCCATTCAGAAAATATGTAATGCTTATATAAAGTTCAGCTGGGGACATTGAGCTGTGAGACAAGCCGTATTATGCTTTAGTAAAGATACTTAGTTTTATAGAAACATAACCAGTCCTTGAACCGTGTTGTTTCCCCCTGGGAGAAGGAAAAAGCACCAAACAGCTACAAATATTATCTACACCTCAAACCTTCACCCACCACTTTTTGAGTGGTGAATGACTTTTCATGTTAACAATTACAAATGGTAAATGGATGATTGTAGAAAGAAATAGTTGAGCTTTTTTTTTTTTTTTTTTTAAATCGGAATGATCAATTTTGTTTAATCTAGCAGACCTAGCCGACTTTGGTTGGGTCAGATAAGTGCTCCGAAAGACAAATCGCACTCTTGCTAGGTTTTATGGGATAACAGCCTAGGAAAAAGTATCAGCTTTTTGTTTTTATATCAGACAAAGTATTATAAAAACAAGCTTATAAAAAAGATAAAAATTGACCAGTATTAGATTCATGCTTCTGCAATTAAGGTATATCTTGAAGAAAATTGATCTTTGGTAATCCCAAGAGTAGTGAGATACTGTTTTTTTGTAATGTAAAACATAACTAGAGTTGAGTGATCATTTGAGACCAGAATGTGAGGGTTTTTTAAGGTCTGATCTCTGGCATTGAAAGGTCTGAGAAAATAGCACTCCTAGTTGAAGGAGATTAAAAATTAATTGTAAAGTATGGCATACGAAACAGTGAACTGTGACTAAATTATGTTGGTCTTTCTTGGCAATGCTATGTAGTAGAACTAACTTTCTACATTGTTACCGTAGTATGAAATTTTAATATGTTAATTTTTCCTCTAATGTCATTCTGTAGTTAATAATTGTATGGGGCTATTTAATTTGGAAATAGGGCAGAGGTCACAGGAGATGGGACAAGGATGATTGAAAGCATTGACACTGAAGACAGACTAAAGTTCTTTAGGGTTTTGATGTGAAAGTTTCTCCAAAGTTCAGCTCCGAAAAATGAATGTCTTAGCTCCTTGGTAGGCCTTTGGCAAACAAGTCATTAGGCCACTAACAACTGCCAACTATTACTGTGTAAAGATTGTCAGGCCAGTTCTTTGTTAACAAGTGCACAAGAAAACCTCTTGTGTAAATGACATCATAGGCCGGCAGAGGCGGAGTAGGAGTAGTTAAGCGCAGTAATCCTTTTCCTTTAGGATGGTATATTTTACATATAGTCTGGAGGCTTGCAAGGCCTAGATTAGTTGTCACACTTGAGGCCATTAGTTTCTTAAGAGTTTTTGTAATTTACAGTACTCAGCTTCAGCAGTGGTTGGCACATAACAAACCTATTTTTCCTTTTACACTTGTCTTAAGAATGTCATATTTCTTCAGATTTTGTGTTTACACAGATCTGTAGTTATCACTATGATTCTTTTTGTTGGAATGCTAAAATTTAGGATTCATAAAATGTATTAAGATTAGAAGGTAACCTTTGATGAGGCCCAGATATGACATAAACTATGAAGAAAGAACTAAAGGAAAATGAATAAAGGAAACATACATTTATTCTAGGTTTCCATTGGGAAAAAGTTGCTTATAAGTTCTGTTTCAAAATTTCAGTACTCTATATAAACGGTAATATTAGGAATAAATGTATAGGTTGTTGGTTTGTGAATCCATAATGAACAGTTAACCTTTAGGTAAACTGATAAGCATTTTAGTTGTTTTTTGGTTGGTTGATTGTTTTTTTGAGATTTTTTTGAGTTGAGTTTTGCTCTTGTTGCCCAGGCTGGAGTGCAGTGGGGTGATGTCAGCACACTGCAACCTCCGCCTCCCAAGTTCAAGCGACTCTACTGCTTCAGCTGCCTGATTAGCTGGGATTACAGGCACGCGCCACCACGCCCAGCTAATTTTTGTATTTTTAGCAGAGATGGGTTTCACCATGTTGGCCAGGGTGGTCTAGAACTCCTGAACTCAGGTGATCCACATGCCTTGGCCTCCCAAAGTGCTGGGATCACAGGTGTGGGCCACTGTGCCTGGCCTGTTTTTGTTTGTTTGTTTGTTTTAAGTGTAAGCAAAAATACATTACAACTAAATAACAGCTTTAAAAAATGAAAGGCAACATGTTTTGGTTCATTGTTTTCAGAAATAGTTTCTTGCCTATAGTAACGACATTAATTACTGAAGTCTCATATTTTTGTTCAGTTTTTAAATGAATTACTTCATTTTGTAAATGGTTATAAGAGCAGCCAGGAGGAGCGGAATTAGAAAATCTCTGGGTAAAATCTTCTCGGTTTATTTTTTTCATTTTACTGGTTTCTAATCCTGATTCATAATGAACAGTTTAGGAGAGAATTGCTGCAATGCAGCATTTAAAACTCAATTCTTTAAAACATGATTTAAGAACATTTTGTACACAATCTTCTATTTAGATCAAAATTGAAAGAATAGTTTATGATGTTAGAAGCATAATCAGTGCTCATGGAGAAAGTAATTTTTAAGGATTCTGATTTTTCTTCTAACTTCAGTTTTTAATACTTTGTCTAAACTTTTTTCCTGCTACTCATGTAATCAGTGATTTTAATAGGACACCATGGCAGGCAAATCTTTCAATTTCATAGTGTTTCTCTGTATGCTGTACAGCCTTTAATACAAAATTTATTTTTAATTAAGTGCTTGGTGAAGTGTTACAAATGTAACATTGAATGAAATGAATTATTTTACGAAAGTCCATAAGTGATATAAACTATTTGCTTTAAACTAGAGAACTTGTTACCTGCAAAACAAGGACAAGGGAAACAGTTTATGTCTTTGAAATGAGCTTGCTGAAAACACCAGAAAAAAAAATGATAGAAAAAATTAGGAGCTTGCTAAAAATGCCAGGAAGAAAAATCAATAAAAAATTACACCTGTTTATGAACCATGAAAGTAGAATATGGTTATTTGCATCATTAAGTATCTTTACAAATCATTATTCCTTATATGGTACACCGTGAAGGCTTCCAAAAACAAGTTGTGATAGTTCAGAGAAATTAGAAGAGAATAAAACTAATTAGATAATCTTGCCCAGTTCCTTGCCTAAAGGAAAACAAGATTCTCCCTTTTCAAGTGAATGATTTGGTGTTTGGACCTTCTTGATTACCTTAAGAGGGAAAAATGAAAGGGAGGAGGGAAGGAACCATCATCACATACCTTTACAGTTGTGGAATGTTAGCCCACTATAGTGTCTAAGGAAAATCTAATATAGTACACTCCCAAGTGATCTGAAATAATCAGCTATTCAGAATTCCAGAGAAAGATATATCCCTGCCAGAAGGGTGTCCTTCATAACCAAATTTGGTGTTCAGCCTGGTTGGTGCATACTCAAAACAGGAATCACTTCCCTTAAGAAACCTAAGGTATGCAGGCGAGATCAATTTACTCCTTTTTGATTTGTCCCCTTAAAGCGTCAGTCAGATGTGAATGCATCTTGTGACTTGGAGTTATTAGTAAAATTGAAATCTGAAACTTCAAGGATCTTTGAAGATACATGGAATTAAAAGTTACATAATGTAAATTTCGAGGCTAAAACCAGGTTTGAAAAATACAGATGTCCAGATGAGTTTTTCTTTGTTTAATCTATTTGAAAAATAGAGATATGCCTTAATTATAGACCATTAGAAATAATCTTTATGTATTACAAAGTCAATTTTCATTCCAGGAAGCCAGAGTCAGTCATTAATTTATGGCTAGATCTTTAGTTAAAACATTTGCCTTACTTAGTATTACAAAATCATAATTTGGATTTGCAGTCAAGATAAGAAGACTGTTTTGTCAACTTAATGCTAAGCACTTGAGTTAATTTTTATTGAACAATAACTTTTAGAAAGATAATCACTCCAGTCTCAATTATTTTTATGTTTGTGTGTTACCTTTTAATAGTTGCCATTTATATTATTTTAGTAAGGTTGTAATGGTAGTTTGTATATTTGCTTTGAGTTGGTAACAAGAGTAAGCAGCTTCATAAAGTACTTTTGAGGCAGGCTTTACTACTAAAACTGTTTACTATTGTGAAGCTGTTTACATTATTGTCTGGCATATCTCTTGGTAAATGGTTTAGGAGCACTATTTTCTATTGATGTAAACATTGAGGCCAGGCATGGTGGGTCATGCCTGTAATCCCAGCACTTTGGGAGGCTGAGGCAGGTGGATCACTGGAGGTCAGTTTGAGACCATTCTGACCAACATGGCAAAACCTCATCTCTACTAAAAATACAAAAATTAGCCAGGTGTGGTGGCACGTGCCTGTGGTCCCAGCTACTCAGGAGACTGAGGCACGAGAATTACTTGAACCCAGGAAACAGAGATTGCAGTGAACTAAGATGGCGTCACTGCACTCCAGCCTGGGCAACAGAGTGAGACTGTTTTAAAAAAATATATATGTGTGTGTGTGCGCGTGCGCGCATATGTATATATGTAGATACATATAAAATTCAGCTGACATCACTAGATCACTTACATTAGATCCAAGTATACAGCTTAACTTAGTATTCAGGTTTTTGCCTGGCCTTATCCTCTATTACTCTTTGAACGCTACAGTCTGTGCTAATTATTTCTAAAATTGTGTTACTCATCTACAGTATCTCATATCTTTATAGTCACTAAATGAATGTCTGCTGAATAAATGATGAGGGAAAATTATTTTTGCATAGAAAAACTATTAGTATGGTTCATTTCTGGGTGGTGATTGTTATTTTGATTGTACTTAACATTTGTTTTCAGAATTGTTCACCATGAATATATCTTGTGTCAGCAGTACAATAATAGATTTCTTTTAGCCACACCTGTAGAATTGAATGTTATTTGTTTCAGTAGCATCTAAGAAAAGGATACATTCACATATGTCATAACTAAAGAATAATCAGACATTGATGCCTATTTTAAATTGATGCCAAAGTGAGATCAGCTTATTATATCTGTCAGTAATGCTTTCAGCTTTAGAGGGAAAACCAACAGCTAATAGTGGCCTAAATAATAAGAGGATGTTTTTCTCACATAACAGAAAGCCTGAATATAGGTCCTTCATGGTTCCTCACTCTGTTATACTTTGTCATCCTTAGCTGTTGCTTTTCATCATTCTATTTGTCATATTTGCAAGATGGATGCTACAGCTCCAGGCATTCATTCCAGGAAGGAGAAAGGGCAGTTTCAGCTGAGATGGTCCTTTTTATCAGGATAACAACACCCTTCTCAGAGACCTCAAACAGACTACCACTTCGTATTATTCAGAGCTTGGTCATGTGACTACTAGTTGCAGGGAGACTAAGCTAGCAGGTATTTGGCTTTCCAGCCTATTGGGAGGTAGCAAGGGAAAGGGGAATTGGGAACAGCTTTAGGAGTGTCTGGTTCATTGTTACTTTTATTTCAGACTTTGAGGTGGGGATGTGGAGTATAGTAGGTCTTTTTCAGCTAAGACCTAGAAAGTGTTTTCTAATGTTGAGGGCTTTTTCTGGGGTCATGATTGTTTTGTGTTTTAGGGACCAGCTTCCTTTCTTTCCTTTAGAAGAAACTAGAGAGCAGGCAGATACTTGCAAATACATAGAACCCCTTACCTCTTGTTTTCGGATACCTATTCTTTCTCCTAGATTATTAAATTGTTCCTGCAAGCATTTAAAGTTCCTCAGGTCTTACAAGATTTTAAAACAAAAAAACAAAAAAAAAACTTTCTTAGACATACAGCAGATTTTCTGCTCCACTTGGTTACCTCCCATTCTTTTTCAATCCATTCCAATCTGACCTTTGTCATTGAGTACTTTTTAGTTTTGTCTTAGCCTCACAACTATGACATAATCACTCCCTCCTTGAAAAAAAAATTGTTTTTGACTTACATGGACACTACTGATTTTTTTTTTCAATACCTCTGGCTCCTCAGACTATATAAGTGGTTCTCCAACAGTGGTCCATGGAGTCCCCAATATCATTTTTGGGGTCCAGAAGATCAGCGCTGTTTTCAGAATAAGATGATGTCTTTTTAACTGTTTTGATATTTGCATTTGATCCTTGCTCCTTGTACTTCAACTTAACAACTTCCCTTGGTTTCTTGCATTCTATACTATTTTTTCTGCCTTAGGATCTTTTAAGCATCCTCCCAATGCCTAGACTACTTTCCTACACGAAACCTTTTTCATCCTTCATGAGTAATACTGGAAAGAGTGATGATGAATTAGTTGCTGCTTATTCTTCCATTCTTAAATATTCTTTCTCCAAGCGTGTTTCCCTGATATTCTGCTTTCCCGTAGACTTAGGTTCTCCTCCTATATGCTCTCATTGCGCTTTCATAGCACTCAATTGTATGAGTCAGAATTCTGATCACTTAATTGTTTAATGTTTGCCCCACTATTACTTATGCTCCACTAAAGCACAGAGGGAATCTGTCTTGGTTATCATTCTAGCATGTCATCTCACATTCCATAAGTATTTGTTAAATGAAAGAATGGTTGAAAAGCTGTTGCAGGACAGGCATGGTGTTTCACACCTGTAATCCCAGCACTTGGGGAGGCTGAGACAGGAGGATCTCTTGAGCCTAAAAGTTCAAGACTAGCCTGGGCAACATAGCATGGTGGCACATGCCTCTAGTCCCAGCTGCTCAGGAGGCTAAGGTGGGAGAATTTCTTGAGCTCAGAAGGTTGAGGCGGCAATAAGCATTGATTGTGCCACTGCACTCCAGCCTGGGTGACAGAACCGAGACCCTGTCTTTAAATAGGTATTTAAAAAAATAAAAATCACTCAGCAATATTTGGCTGCCATAGTAGTGCTAATTATAATTTACCGGGAATTACAATTGTGATTACTGGGCCCTGGGATTGCAGCAAAGACTAAAGACCATTCATGTTTTCCTGGAGTTTATTCTAATGGGTTTGTATATAGTGATGCCTAAGATCCTTTCCACTTCAAAGATTCAATGATATTAAATTATGCATACTAGGTATACTATTTTGAAGATTAAATATATGATGGCATCTGTAAAGGTTAGAAAGGTTCCTTTACCTTTAATTTGTACAGTTGAAACGCTTTTTTGTTTTTCAGTCCAAGCCTTATGCATTTGATCGGGTGTTCCAGTCAAGCACATCCCAAGAGCAAGTGTATAATGATTGTGCAAAGAAGATTGTTAAAGGTAAATATATTTAACCTGCTGAGTTGTCTCAGCAATAAGTAAATAAGTTTGTGATCTTTTCTACTTATTCAACTTTCTCTGTTTCATTTTAATGCTCCTTTCTTCTAAGTTAATTGCAGAAGAAAGTTGTTTAAATAATAAAAAGGTCAAATACAATTAAGTATTCTATTGCTGAAATTCCGTGATTATGTACAGTACCTAATTAAGGGTATTATGAGAACTGTGTTACACACTTATTCTTGAGAGATGCATTTCTATTAGATATTCCTGGGAGAGTTTCCAAGGTGGCAGTTCTAGAAAGAGAACAGCATGAGAATGAAAACAAAATGGCTAGACACATTTCTAAAAAGTAGTGGAAAATGGCAGTCTATCATTCTTCCATTCCATTGTTATTCCTTCCCCAAAGACTTACCTATATCCCTTGAGGAATTTAACAAGGGTTGCCAAGGGTGAGAAAAGTATGTGCATTCCAGTTAATACTGTAACTTATACAAGGATATGTATAATTTTATGTTTTCTAAAACCATTGAATTTTAGAGCTTAGAGAGTACTCATTGTTTATCTGGAGTTACTTCCAGTTACTGTAGAAATCTGTTTAATCAAAGGGATGACTATTACTTTGTGATATGATTTATTTCATTTTTTTACAGCTGTAGTTGTTAAAAACTGCTTCTTAGATTGAGGCAAAATCTGTGTTGTGGCATTCACCACATTTGAGGAGTTGAGATTCAGTATAAAAGTAGATGGATTAGGATAGCATAGGAGCACAGATGTTCATCCTAGTAGCAGGAGATAAAGTGGAGTTATAGAAGGTCTATAGATGTAAGGAAGGGAAAATGTGGATGTACTCATTATATCAATTCCATATTGTCTAATACAGGGAGGAGAGTCATCATGGAGATGAGGAAGGGGGAAGAAGTTCTAGGAAAAGGCATGAAATGGATGGATTCAGGCAGTGTAAGAGTATTGCCAGGCAGTATTAAGGGCCCACGTGAGGTTAGCTGCTGAAAGAGTTGAATTTTTGCCCATTTGGAGTTTTGCTAATTGAGTACAAAAGAGGGAAGTGGGGGACAAGAGAATTGAGGAAATAGTCAAAAGAGTGATTGTAATGGTGGACCATGGGATCTAAGGTGGTTAAGTTACAGGCATAAGGATATGAGGGAGGCTGAAGGGCAGTGAAAAAAGGTGGTTACATTAGTGGGTTGTAGATCTCAGTGGGGTCAAAGATTTGTTGGAATCAGGGTACTGGATGGAGTAATAGAAGGTGAATACAGACAGTCCCTGACTTAGAACAACTTAAAATTGTTTGACTTTATGATGGTGGAAAAGCAATACACATTCATTAGAAACAATATTTCTAGTACCTGTACAACCATTCTGTTTTTCACTTTCAGTATAGTATTCAATAAATTATATGAACTATTTGACACTTTATTATAAAATAGGCTTTGTGTTAGATGGTTTTGCCGAATTGTAGGTCAATGTACGTGTTATGAGCACTTTTATTTTTTATTTATTTATTTATTTTTTTTGAGATGGAATCTCGCTCTGTCGCCCGGGCTGGAGTGCAGTGGCGCATTCTGGGCTCACTGCAAGCTCCGCCTCCTGGGTTCACGCCATTCTCCTGCCTCAGCCTCCCGAGTAGCTGGGACTACAGGCGCCCGCCACCTCGCCTGACTACTTTTTGTATTTTTTTTTAGTAGAGACAGGGTTTCACCGTGTTAGCCAGGATGATCTCGATCTCCTGACCTCGTGATCTGCCCGTCTCGGCCTCCCAAAGTGCTGAGATTATAGGCTTGAGCCACCACGCCCGGCCTATGAGCACTTTTAAAGTAGGCTGTGCTAAACCATGGTGTTTGGTAGGTTACATGTGTTTGATGCATTTTCAGCTTAAGGTATTTTCAACTTACAATACATTTTTCAGGAAGTAGCCCCATTGTAAGTTGAGTATTATCTGTACTTGAAATTGAGATTATGGAAGCAATGCAGTTAGTAATGAAAAGGTAAAGGAGTTGTCATGGAGTTGGCTTCTGAGATAGTAAAGAAAGGATAAGGCCAGACATGGTAGGTCACACTTATAATTCCAGCACTTTGGGAGGCTGAGGTGGGAGGATTGCTTGAGGCCAGGAGTTTGAGACCAGCCTGGGCAACAGCGAGACCTCATCTCTGTTTTTAAAATAAAAATGAAAGAATAAGATTGCAGAAAATTTGGTTGAGGAGCTGAGAGGCCAGGGTATTTTAGTGGGATTATCTGCTACAGACTTTGAAACCACCAATACTGTTGTATTACAGCAGTAATGGTGTTGGTGAGAGGGAGTGAACTGGGTACTGAAATCTTTGTAAAATGAAGGGGAATTAACACTTGTAATTGTGTAAATGACTGCAGCAAAGAAGAACAGGGTCATCATGTTGTAAGCATCATGTGGTTTTCCAGAGGGATCTGTCGTAGAACACAATTTCTTTTATTGAGACATACTTCTGTCTCATCAGTACAGTTTAAGATTACATTAGCTTTCTAACTCATAGAAAGTTACTGATTCATGAATTCATGGGCAATTTGAATATACAGGTCTTTTTTATATCTCTTGCTGCCTACTTTAAACCCCACCCCATACTTGCACTTTGGAGAGCAAACCTTTAAGGCACAGATTCCATTTTGTTCATTTTAGCTCTTAATCATATTTTGAGTTTTATTTTTATAATTATCTTACTGGGGGGGATCTAGTAAGTTGGCTGTCAGCACATTTGATAAGTCTATTAAAGTGTCAAAAGCATTGAAGTTTGAAAAATATGATTCTAAATGATTTATAAAGTGCTTAATGGGCCATGGTCCCTAGCTTAATCTTCTAAAATGAATAAGATTGTTGACAGTTATTTAAATCACACTGTTTGAGTATTCAGCAGACCTCAGAGCCTCTTACCTATACAGTTGGCTAGTCCTTAATTTGTCAACATACTCACAAGAAGATGATGAAAAACTTGAATCCTTTTATCAAGCATTGGTGCATGAGTCTAGTATATGCCCAAAGTACCAATTGAATAACCATATCCAAACAGGAAATGAGGTTAGTTCAACCATAGTCTTTACTTAATGAAATTTTGGTATACTTATTTCATAATCTATTGCTTTCTGCATTTTGAAAATGTATGTAACATTTGTGTCTTCTATTACCTTTGTTCTCTTTGGGTTTTAAAACTAATCTGCAGTAGCTGTGAGATTTTTATCCTTGGAATGTAATCCTCCTCAGTAACTAGAAACTTGGGTTCATTTGAAGCCATTATTTTGCTATCATACTATCCACATCAACCTTAAAGTCTCTCTCAACACTGTTTATTCTGTTGTTCTGTTTTGAGGATCATATTTGTGGAAGATGGTAGTAAACAGAAATACCTCCATTATAATATCATCAGTTAATATTTTATGGTCTTTCCTAAGCAGCGCAGGTTCATTCATTCATTCATTCATTTTTTTTTTCTGAATATGACTTTAAAAGTTCTTCTTAGGGCCTTAGTTTTTATTTTGTTTTGGTTTTCTAAGAGTTACTTATCCTGGACTTTTATCTTTCTCATGCTGTTCTGATGAGTTCTCTCTCTCTCTCGTACATCCTTAGTTACATAATGTCTTAATAATAGGCTCATACTCAGAGTTTTTCAAAATCTATTGTTTTTTAAGTGGTACCTAACCTTTAGGAAAAGAAGAAGATGAAGTCTGTTGTCCTAACATTTAGGATATATGCATCTATTACTTTGGTTCTGCTTTATTACTATTTGCAGTTCTAAGGTGAAATCATTAGCTTCCTGAAATTTCTCTTCTTTTCTCAAAATTTCAGTCCCTTCTTCATCTTGCTTTACTGTTTGGAACTGTGTTCAGGATAATAGTTCCCTTCTCTGTAATATGGTAAGAGTATAATCTTAGGAATCAGACAGTCCTAGATTGAAGTCCAGGCTATGCCACTTTCTTGCTGTGTGACTTTTGGCAAGTTACCTAACCTTTCCAAATCTCAATTTTTTTTTCTGCAAAATAGGTACTAGGAGTTGTTAAACACAAAACGGGTATCAACTGCTAATTGTAGCCTCTGTCGTCGTCGTCTTCCTTTTTTTTTTTTTTTAAATTGAGATGGAGTTTTGCTCTTGTTGCCCAGGCTGGACTGCAATGGCACGATCTCGGCTCACTGCAACCTCTGCCTCCTGGGTTCAAGCGATTCTCATGCCTCAGTCTCCTGAGTAGCTGGGATTACAGACATGCGCCACCACGTCCTGCTAATTTTTGTGTTGTTAGTAGAGACAGGGTTTCTCCATGTTGGTCAGGCTGGTCTTGAACTGCCAACCTCAGGTGATCTGCCCACCTTGGCCTCCCAAAGTGCTGGGATCACAGGCGTGAGCCACCATGCTCGGCATGTGTCCTCTGTCTTCTTAGAGGAAATTATTAATTCAATCAGTCATGGTTGTATTTGGGATAAACTCATAGTCTCAACTATTTCTACTGTACAAAATTAGACTTCCAGCAAGTGTTAGAAGACAAGGTTTCTATCATAATCTCTTTCTTCTTCTATGCAACCTTTGTAATTTATGTCAGTATCACCTGGCCATGATTTCCTTTTATCTTCACCCAAGTGCTCTGTACCATTTTGGAGGAGACTGTGTGTAGTAGCTGGTGGGACTTGTCCTGGACAAGGATATGAATGTGGCAGAGTTACCAGTAATACACGTATTTAAGGAGAAGGATGGCGTAGGGGTAGGTACCTAGGGAGGTGTGAGGACAGGAAAGCAATTAAATACATGGTAGGTTGTACTTGGGACAATCATTGTTAAACAGATTGGATGGGAAGCCATGGTTAGAAATTGTTGGTAGGCAAAGATCAGCAGAATGATGGGCCAGCTGGAATTTCTTTTGAGATACAGATTTGATGAGCAAGTTGCCAGTAATGACCTGAAAGTAGATAGTACTCTCTGGGTCACTGACAAGTTCATTGAGATTGCACTCGCTCATAATTGTCTGGACAAGTTTATAATTTGATTATATGTAGGGCTGTTACCATTCCCTATTTGTAGATTTGTTAGATACAATTGTTTCTTTTGAATAAGATTTATCCACTTGTATTCTCTTGAATTCTGAATCTGAGTGATTTGTTTCCCTTGTGTTAAGTAGTTATTTATTCAGTGCCCACTATATGATAAGCATCTCATCAGGTCTTTGTAGATTTCCTGTTTTTTCCACCTTGGCTTCCTGACATGAACTCACTGCCACTGTATTCACCTTTGGTTTTTCCAGATGTAGCCTGCCTTGTGTTTATTTTGGTTCCTCTGCTCCTTGAATATATAGTACAGTGGTTAAGAGCAGGTCTCTGGAGCCAAGTCTATTTGCATTTGCATCTCAACTTCATCTTACTAGCTGTGGAGTTACAGTCAAGTTTATTGAACCTCTCTGTGTCTCAGTTTTCTCATCTCATCAATAATGGTACAGTGCAGGCCAGGTGTGGTGGCTCACACCTGTAATCCTAGCACTTTGGGAGGCCGAGGCGGGTGGATCTCCTGAGGTCAGGAGTTGAAGACCAGCCTGGCCAACATGGTGAAGCCCCGTCTCTACAAAAAATACAAAAATTAGCTGGGCGTGGTAGCACACGCCTGTAATCCTAGATATTTGCGAGACTGAGGCAGGAGAATTGCTTGAACCTGGGAGGCAGAGGTTGCAGTAAGCCGAGATTGCGCCACTGCACTCCAGCCTGGGTGAGGGAGCAAGAATGTCTCAAAAGCAAAAAGCAAATAGTACAGTGCAGGGGGTTTTGTGATGATTAAATATAATAATATATAAAAAATGGTTAGAACCTGACTTATTGTAAGCTCTCAGATGTTAATAGTAACTTCATATGATGACTTCTGATTCTCAGAGCTTTTCCCTAAGTAGTCATTTTGTTGGAGCGGCTGAAGTTCAGAGAGATAAAGCAACTTTTCTAAAACGTGATCTCACTAGCTAAATATGTTTTTTCTGTTGATAAAGTATGAAAGAAGTAATACTTATTGAGAGTTGTCCACCTCTGTTTCTCATAGGAATGACAAAAGTATATTAAAAAGGGTGAGGGAGGCTTTAGAAAGATGCTGTACATTGATGATGGTAATAAATATTCAACAAGCATTTGAGTTCCTCTGGAGTACCAGGCACTGTGTTAGGAGTTAAACACAGTCCTGACCTTGAGGAGTTGACAGGCTGGTGAGTAAAGCAAACAAGTAAATTGACAGAATACTCATTGGTAAGTATTATGATTAAATGCAGATACTGTAAGAACACATAGGATGAGACTTTTACTCAGATATTTTGGGGGTGGGTTGTGGAATTGGTTTCGAGGAAGAAGTGAATGTGATACATGAAATAATTTTGCTTTCCTTCTGAAAAATGAAAAGATTTTGAAGGAAAGTTTCAAATGTTTGGAGTCTCTTAAAATCTTCTCAGGGAAGTAAGTAATGATGTCTTTTTTCTCGTTAATAAATGTTTCTGTAGGAAATCTATTATCTAGTTAGTTGTGCCCAATGGTGGGGTTTTTTTTTCTTTTAAAAATAATAAAAACAAGGATTGGCTTGCTTACTGGTTTACTTTTCACTGTTATATGCTGTTTCCAACAGAGGCTTCTCTTTTTATTTTGACTTCCTCTAGAATAGAATGTAATTTCATAGTACTTTTCTTGTTATCAAAAACAAAAAACAAAATCCTCGAAAGCCAGAAATCAAAAGATTGCCTTTTCCCCCCTTTGACCTAATAAAGGAATATATTTAAACGTTAATGTCAGAAGCTAGAAAAAAATTGAAAAAAAAATTCATAGGAGGGTCAGGTGCAGGGGCTTACTTAGGCCTGTAATCCCAGCACTTTGTGAGGCTTGAGGCAGGAGGGTTGTTTGAGCCCAGGAGTTTGAGACCAGCCTGGGCAACATAGCAAGACCCTGTCTCTACAAAAAGTTTTTTAGAATTAACCAGGCATGGTGGCATGTGCCTCTCTAGTCCTGGCTACTTGAAGCTGAAGCAGGCAGCTTACTACACCGAGAAGGTCGAGGCTGCAGTGACCAGTGAGCTATTTACTGTGCCATGGCACTCTGAACAGATGGGAGACCCTGTCTCATAACTTTTTTTTCCATAGAAACTTCTTGGTAATTGATTTTGATTTTTCATAGGAACTTCTTGGTAATTGATTTTGAGGTAGGACTGAGTGTTACACTTCGTGGGTAGGGTAAAGAGGAACGTAGGGGTTTGTGAGGATTAGCTACTAATTAACCATCAATTAGTCTCGTTTCTAAAATCTCATCTGTATGTAAATTGACAGAAGACATTTTTCTTTTTGATCACATAAAGCTTTGGAATGTAGAGTAATGACATTTGAGATACATGCTGATAGAAGAGATTCTTTATTATAAGCAATGGAATTTAAAATTTGTTTCTTAATTGACCACAGAAAGCAGTCTGGGTCCAGAAAAATTGCTTAGATGGGTCATCACTAAGAAATTTACTATTGTTATATATTTATAACATATATGTATAACACACCCATATATAACATATATATTTTTATAACATATATATGTTATATATTTCCTTTAATGTCTTTATAAATCCTTTGTGTACTAAACTTTGATGGAGTCTTTCATATTAGCAGAAAGAAAATCTGAATCTTTCTTGCCACTCTTTCCACAAATAATTTTGGTAGTTTTTTTGAGAGAGTCTCACTCTGTCACCCAGTCTGGAGTGCAGTGGCTCCATCTCAGCTCACTGCAACCTCCTTCTCCTGGGTTCAAGCGATTCTTGTGCCTTAGTCTCTCGAGTTGCTAAAATTACAGGCATGTACCATCACATCCAGCTAATTTTTTTTTTTTTTTTTGAGATAGCGTCTCACTCTGTCACCCAGACTGGAGTGCAGTGGCACAATCTTGGCTCACTGCAACCTCCGCCTGCCTGATTCAAGCAATTCTCCTGCCTCAGCCTCCCAAGTAGCTGGGACAACAGGTGCGCGCCACCAAGCCCAGCTAATTTTTTTGTGTTTTTAGTAGAGACGGGGTTTCACCATGCTGATCAGGCTTGAACTCTTGACCTCGTGATCCACCTGCCTTGGCCTCCCAAAGTGCTGGGATTACAGGAGTGAGTTACTGCACCCAGCCACTCCCAAAAATATTTTATTGTACAGAATTTAGTATGCAAGGATTAGGAAGAGGGTGTGTGCACGTGTGTGTGTGTGTGTGTGTGTCTTTTAGGGTCTTTTATACCTCACTGAAAATAAACATCTGACATTTCCCTGTAACATTCTTTAAGTAATTTCTTTTTTAACCTTTTCTCCACCCTATCATCTTGTAGTTTAAGTAATTTCTTATGAATCTTTCTTAAGGAAGAAAATCCCCTGAATTATAAAGTCTTTTATTTTCTCATAGATGTACTTGAAGGATATAATGGAACAATATTTGCATATGGACAGACATCCTCTGGGAAGACGCACACAATGGAGGTAACATTTTATAATCTGTGCTTAGATGTAGTTTGCAATACATACAGCATTCATTCATTATTTGTGATACTGTTTCACCATGCATAAACATTTTAATTTTATTGCCTTTTACTCTTTATTGCCTTTTCTCATACAGATAATACAGATAATATGCATGTAACATCATTGTTGGAATCTAATCAGTTCCTGAGTTTAAATAGTAAGGGATACCTGTATTTGAGATTATATTTGAGATTGTTTTATCAGTTAGCATAACCATAAAATAATGAACATTTTAGACAAGAATTTTCTATCACCCTGTTATATGGGAAATTTTGAATGCTTATGTGTTGTTGATTCTATTTAGTATAAATAACTTTTTCCTGTTCTCCTTGGCTCCTCCTTCCTCAAAATACCTCTTACTCTTCTCTGATAAGAATGTTGCCATAATTATCAGTGCTGCTGTTAATAATAGATGGGGACTCACTATAGCTTTGCTTCTAGAAAACAGCCTGTGATTTTCTGCCACTGCTAAAGAGCATCTGTTTTTATCATTTATTTGACTGTACTATATTAAGTAAATGACTGCTTTTAGTGTGATTCATATTACTGATTTTCATATCATAGAGAACAAGGACATCCTAGTATTTGCATGAATTTGCCTTGAAGTAGAAGGAGCAATGTAGAATTATGGAAAGAAACTAAAATCTTTTTTATTATGTTCATTTTACAATGAACATTTTACAAGCATGGATAATCTAAATCTAGTGATTAAATGAAGTGTTAAGATCTGTTGGTAACCCATGTGGTTGATGTACAGTACTATGTGTATGTGTAATAGTTGAATTGGATTTTTTAGGTATTTACAGAGCCGTTTCCACAAAATACAGTTCCCATCCTTTCTTGACTATAAGTTGTAGATTGAAACTCTTTGTTTTTACTTCATATTTTATAATTTGTCTAAGAAGTCTAGTTTTGTTTTTTGTTTAGGGTAAACTTCATGATCCAGAAGGCATGGGAATTATTCCAAGAATAGTGCAAGATATTTTTAATTATATTTACTCCATGGATGAAAATTTGGAATTTCATATTAAGGTAAATTCCTTGAGGAAAGTTTGTATTTTATTTTACAGCAAGAATACTGTTCTTAAAAAGTAGTAAATGCTAGTTTCTTTAAAGTAATTTTAAAAATTATTTTTATGGAAAGGCATAGTTGAAAGATCATTCAGGTTAGTAAACTTGGATTCTTGTTCATCTGCCATTAGATGAACAGGAATGTTAACTAACTTAAATGATTTAGTCTTTAGCCTCCTCCATAAAATAAAGGAGGTTGCTTTACTGCAGAACTTGAAAGTTTCTACTACACGAAACTATTCTAATTCGTTTTAGATGAAGATAATGTGAATTATGTCCAGTGAGAAGACTGCTTAAATAACTAAGCTAATTTGGTTAATTTATGTCTTCCCGTTAGAATGTGAACTATGGCTGGTATGTTGATAACTGTTCTCCTAGTCTAAACAGTGCCTAGCACTCAGACCTCAATATGTGAGTAAGTTATTATATAATTTTAGTTGATTGATGTTTTTTTAAATTTGCCCTTTAGGTTTCATATTTTGAAATATATTTGGATAAGATAAGGGACCTATTAGATGGTAAGTTAAATTCTTGCTAGTTAATCAGTTTTAAATAGCATCTGTTAATTCCTTTTTAATAGTAGATATGAGACTATTTCTTTGTAACCTGTATGAAACTGTCTTAAGTTATTGGAAATAGAATTTTTTTTTCTTCTAAAGTTTTAGTTGAATACCTCTAAATAGAATAACTTGTTTAAAGCGATGTTTATGGGTACTTCTTAAGTAGTAATTAGAGCACTGGACTGGGAGTTACATAATCTGAGCCCTGAGTTCTAGTATTCTGTCAGCTCTCAATTAGATACGTTGTCCTTAGGCAAATCATTGAACCACTCCTGGTTAACGTTCTTGTTTATAAAATGTGGGTGGTATAGGTTGGAGTGGTCCTAAAATTCTATATTGTTACATTGGTTTCTATTTAGATCTCCTACTGTGTCTATAAGGTCTACTTTAGAGCAGTGTTTTAGCACTTTTTTTAGAGTTCAACTATTGCTGTTAGGCTGCTCAGAGAAGCCTATCAATTGAATTATTTCACATCCAGTGTTAGTTTTAGGAGAATGTTGCTAATATTTATTTTTCTTTTTCAGTTTCAAAGACCAACCTTTCAGTTCATGAAGACAAAAACCGAGTTCCCTATGTAAAGGTATTTATAGTACAGTTGTCTAGAAAAACCCTGTAATACTTTTTTTTTGAGACAGTCTCACTCTGTCTCCCAGGCTGGAGTGCAGTGGTGCAATGCTGGCTCACTGCAACCTCTGCCTTCCAGGTTCAAGCAATTCTCCTGCCTCAGCCTCTTGAGTAGCTGAGATTACAGGCGTGTGCCACCACGCCCAGCTAATTTTTGTATTTTTAGTAGAGACGGGATTTCACCATGTTTGCCAGACTGGTCTCAAACTTCTGATCTCCTGATCCACCCGCCTTATTTATTTATTTATTATACGGAGTCTCACTGTGTTGCTCAGGCTGGAGTGTAGTGGCTCACTGCAACCTCCACCTCCCAGGCTCAAGCAATTCTGCCTCAGGCTCCCAAGTAGCTAGAATTGCAGGCATCTCCCACTGCGCCTGGCTAATTTTTGTATTTTTATTAGAGACAGGGTTTCACTATGTTGGCCAGATATTAATGTATTTTTAAAAATTATTTCACAGGGGTGCACAGAGCGTTTTGTATGTAGTCCAGATGAAGTTATGGATACCATAGATGAAGGAAAATCCAACAGACATGTAGCAGTTACAAGTAAGTAGAAAATAACACCGGTTAGGATTTAAAACCAGCTTAAAATATCCTTATCCAGGTGATTAATTATAAGATTGCTTTAGGGAAATTGTTAAGAGGAAATCATGTTTATTTATATTTGTGTAATTTCCTTGCAGATATGAATGAACATAGCTCTAGGAGTCACAGTATATTTCTTATTAATGTAAAACAAGAGAACACACAAACGGAACAAAAGCTCAGTGGAAAACTTTATCTGGTTGATTTAGCTGGTAGTGAAAAGGTAAAGTCTTCATGTATTTTGATAAATATTTAAGCATCTTTGTAAACTTTAGTTTGAATTGGGAGTTATGCAGGATTCGTTGTTGCATCTTGAAAACTTATCAAATTGGATTTGGTAACCTGAGATTTGTAACTGCTGATACCATTGCTTTATGATGACATCAACTGAATAATCAGTTACAAGTTACTGTTGTTTGACCATAGTCTAGTTCAACTCATAAATAGTTTCTGTGACTTAAGATGTGTTCATGGTGAGAACTTGTTCGGTGTATGTTGTTATAAACTTTATTAGGTATCCCTTTTCTAATTTTTGATATGTATTTTATCCATATTGGCCAGCGGGGTCCCTATTAAAACTGGTAACTGTCCATTAGTCTTTTCTGGTTTGGTTGGACTTGCTTCTTTCCTTTGGATGATTGTTTCATTATTACAATTCTATACAGTCTGATTCTCGTCTGTATCAAATTAAGTTTGAATGTTATAATAGGGACCTCTGTGACCATTTTTGCTGTTGTGCTAATTTTGTTTCTTCTGCTTAGAATGATACATCTGTTCTGTTCTGTTGTGAAGTCTTATACACATCTTTCAAAGATTATCTAATGTTGAGAATTCTCCTAAGTTGTTTCTTCAGCCAACATTGCTAATTTATTGGTCTGACCTATCTTTAACATAGATACTAGCTGGGCGTAGTGGCACAAGCCTGTAATTCCAGCTACTGGGCAGGCTGAGGCAGGAGAATTGCTTGAACCCAGGAGGCGGAGGTTGCAGTAAGCCGGAATTGAGCCACTGTACTCCAGCCTGGGTGACAAAGTGAGACTCAGTCTCAAAAAAAAAAAAAAGCCACACAACATAGATATTTAGATACTTTATTTTTTATTTTTATTTTTTTTAGAAGAAGCAGGTTTGCTTATATAATGAGTTTAAACTCAGTCTCTGTTTTCTAATAGTTACAACATCAACATTATGCATTAGCCAGTTTTAGAAGTTTACTCTTTTCTAATGTAGCAAAGGGGACTAACAGATTAATGAACTACAAATTTACATTTAAAGCGGTTATTTTCAAGAGTACCTACAAACTACAGATAAAATTTGATGTCTCTCTAATCAAACTCTTAAGAGTAGTACTCAAGAAATGGTGGTACCTAAGAGTAAATGCTTGGCAAATAAGATCATGAAGCTTTTCATGTTCTTTTTTCTTTTTTACTGGTTGTTGATGACCTCTGAAAATTTTAGAAAATTTAAAGAAAATTTTTGTAATTTTGTTTCGTTCTTTTGAAATCTTATGTATAGGTTAGTAAAACTGGAGCTGAAGGTGCTGTGCTGGATGAAGCTAAAAACATCAACAAGTCACTTTCTGCTCTTGGAAATGTCATTTCTGCTTTGGCTGAGGGTAGTGTGAGTATACATGTCTTCTATCTCCCTGTTACCTTATGGGGCATTATTTAAATATAGGTGTATATGTGTGCATGGGTGTTAGAGAGGGAGAGAGAGAGATTCACTGTGTTTGAATCAGTATGTGTAAGTTAGTTGTCTTTTGGGAGTTTATAATATTGTATGTATATCCTAGTTCACATTTTAATATCAAATAGTTAACTGAAATAACCTTTTAATTTATTTAAAGTAGCATATTTTTATAACATTTTATTGTACAGAAACCCACTGGTCTTGTTTTCTTTCTTTGTTTTTGTATGCAGACATATGTTCCATATCGAGATAGTAAAATGACAAGAATCCTTCAAGATTCATTAGGTGGCAACTGTAGAACCACTATTGTAATTTGCTGCTCTCCATCATCATACAATGAATCTGAAACAAAATCTACACTCTTATTTGGCCAAAGGTTTGTTGTTAAGAAAGTACAAAACCTAAATGTAGATAGACCTTTTGTTTATAAAATGTAGGAAAATGTGAGCTGTTATTCCAACCTGTACATATTGTTTTGTGCTAGACACACTCAGTTTGAATTGATGACAGATAATACAAGATGGGCCTGTTTTTGATACTGCTTGGTTTAAGTTTTAGTACACATTAAAGTCAGATGTAATTTTAGTCAAATTTATGTGACAAGCTGTAATTTGGTATTAAAGAAAATAAGCATTTGACTCAAATAATGATGTAAAAGCCTGGCAAACATAATCCTGTGTTAGGCCTGTAGACATGCATGACAGGTTAACATCTATATGAGATGATTAGGAAAATCAGTAATGATGATTCCGTCTTTGACTTTCAACAGTAATTTCTTAATTCAGCCTTGCAAACAAATTGGAAAAATACAGGTCTTTGTCTTTTATTTTTAGTGATTTTTTTTTTTAAGCTATTGACGGATTTTGGAGCAGACTCAAATTTAGTTGGGTTGTAAATAACCTCATAGGTTGTGTCTTTTAGTATTTAGTCTAAGAGATTATTGGACAAGAATAAATTTCTTAGCCATATATACATATATTCCATATAGATAAAATTAAAAATAATTTCAGTCTCATCCCTTTTTTCCTCCAATTACATCTCTTAGGGCCAAAACAATTAAGAACACAGTTTGTGTCAATGTGGAATTAACTGCAGAACAGTGGAAAAAGAAGTATGAAAAAGAAAAAGAAAAAAATAAGATTCTGCGGAACACCATTCAGTGGCTTGAAAATGAACTCAACAGATGGCGTAATGGTAATAACTTAAGAATTTGTCATCTTAAGTTTGTTAAATACAGATTTAGAGCATAGAAACGTAGAAATAGTTCAGCAAAATCAGTAAGTGACTAGATCAAGAAATTTAATAGACATCGAAATAATTATTTAAAATCTAATAGAAATCCTGGAGCTGAAAAATAAAATGAGCAAAATGCAGTAGAGACCATCAGTAGTAGAATTAATTGACCAGAAGAAAGCATCTGAACTTGAAGACAGATTATTTGAAAATAACACAATCAGAGAATAAAAAGTTGAAAAGAACGACGCTGAGTGCAGTGGCTCACGCCTGTAATCCCAGCACTTTGGGAAGCCGAGGTGGGCAGGTCACCTGAGGTCAGGAGTTAGAGACCAGCCTGGCCAACATGGTGAAACCCCATCTCAACTGAAAATACCAAAATTAGCCTGGCATGGTGCTGGGCAGCTGTAATCCCAGCTAATGAGAAGTCTGAGGTAATAGAATTGGTTGAACCCTGGGGGCAGAGGTTGCAGTGAGCCTAGATTGCACCACTGTACTCCAGCCAGGGTGACAGATTGAGACTCCGTCTCCAAAAAAAAAAAATTTTTTAAAGGAATGAAATTGAAATTAGTTTTAGACATGTTGTTTCTTATTAACCACTTTATCATATTTTAGGGGAGACGGTGCCTATTGATGAACAGTTTGACAAAGAGAAAGCCAATTTGGAAGCTTTCACAGTAGATAAAGATATTGCTATTACCAATGATAAACCAGCAACCACAATTGGAGTTATGGGAAATTTTACTGATGCTGAAAGAAGAAAGTGTGAAGAGGAAATTGCCAAATTATACAAACAGCTTGATGACAAGGTAGGTATTTCCCGATTTAGGTCTGTTTTATATTAGGATACTATTGACATGAGTGTTTTTATTTTCTAATTTTTCATATTTTAGTGCTGTGGGCACTTAGGATCTTTATACATATTCCTTGATTTCTGTTAATCTTGTAAAAATTATTATTATTTTTTTTTTTTTTGAGACTGAGTCTGGCTCTGTCGCCCAGGCTGGAGTGTGGTGGCCGGATCTCAGCTCACTGCAAGCTCCGCCTCCCGGGTTTACGCCATTCTCCTGCCTCAGCCTCCCGAGTAGCTGGGACTGCAGGCGCCCGCCACTTCGCCCAGCTAGTTTTTTGTATTTTTTAGTAGAGACGGGGTTTCACCGTGTTAGCCAGGATGGTCTCGATCTCCTGACCTCGTGATCCACCCGTCTCGGCCTCCCAAAGTGCTGGGATTACAGGCTTGAGCCACTGCGTCCGGCCTTCTTGTAAAAATTATTAACAAAATAAGTCATAATTTCTATGTGGAAACTGTATGAGGGTGTATCTTTTTTCCCCCCCTTTTTAAGCTGAAAGAATTTTATAAGGCAGCAGTCCCCAGCCTTATTGGCACCAGGGACTGGTTTCAGGGAAGACAATTTTTCCATGGACCAGGGTGGGGGAGATGGTTTTGGGATGAAACTTCCACCTTGGATTATCAGGCATTAGATTCTCATAAGGAACCTGTAACCTAGATCTCTTGCATGCACAGTTCGTAATAGAGTTCACACTCTTAATGATATTCTAATGCCGCTGTTCTGTCAGAAGGTGGAGCTTAAGTGGCAATGCTTGCTGCTCACCTCCTGCTGTGCGTCCCGGGTCCTAACAGGCTTCCAGTACTGCTCTGTGGCCTGGGGACTGGGGGACCCCTGTTCTAATGAAAACTTGGCATTGGGTCATTGGGAGCCTTAGTGATACCAACTGTTAGAATCAGGGCTCTGAAGATTCCAATAAAAGATGACGTAGGAGATTAAGGGAAACACAATAGAGTGGAAATAATATCTTCCTGCTTTGCATATGGAAGTAAAGTCAATAGTATGAATAATAGCAAATTAAGAACATAAGAATGGAAGGCAAGAACAAGAGCAGTAAAGAAATTAGGCTGGGCGCGGTGGCTGAAGCCTGTAATCCCAGCACTTTGGGAGGCCAAGACGGGCGGATCATGAGGTCAAGAGATCCAGACCATCCTGGCTAACACGGTGAAACCCCGTCTCTACTAAAAAAGTACAAAAAACTAGCGGGGCGTGGTGGCGGGCACCTGTAGTCCCAGCTACTCGGGAGGCTGAGGCAGGAGAATGGCGTGAACCCGGGAGGCCGAGCTTGCAGTGAGCTGAGATCCGGCCATTGCACTCCAGCCTGGGCGACAGAGCAAGACTCAAAAAAAAAAAAAAAATTAGAAGAAATTTTTTTT